>NC_081564.1:34873892-34896864 GCF_022355385.1 Mustela nigripes | reverse complement strand
CAGGTCGTGATCCCAGGGTCCTGGGATTGAGCCCCGCATCGGACTCTCTGCTCAGCAGGAAGCCTGCTTCCCTTCCTCTCTCTCTGCCTGCCTCTCTGCCTACCTGTGATCTCTGTCTGTCAAATAAATAAATAAAATCTTAAAAAAAAAAAAGAATAAAAGTGGGCTGTATTATACTGGGTAGTTTCTGAATCACCTGGAGGATCCACTTTACCCTGATTCCTAACCCTTCCACCCTCCCCAAAAATCACTTCCTGTCTGGATGGAGGGATGTAGGAGGGGTGCGATGAAAGGGCAAAGGACAAGGTGTTCTTGGAGGGGCTCTCTAACCCAACCCCTCCTCGTATTTGTGGGCTGTAGAGATGAGTGTCTCTAGAACATTTTTTTTTTTCAATTGAGAGCTATGAATTTGGGAGTCAAAGTTCATTTAAAGGAGAAGTTTGGGGTAGTCATACATAAATAAATGTAACAAACTACTATTGAAGGGATATGGAGCAGATGACAGACCTACAAGAATGTTGGACTCAATCACTTTGAATCAGTTCCTCTTCCATAAATAAAATGGATTGATTTCCTGGCTTCCAAGGAAACAACAAAAAAATCCACATTGCCTTTCCATTTTTTTTCTTTTTTTAAGTTTTTATTTAAATTCCAGTCGGTTAACACATAGTATAGTATTAGTTCCAGATGCGCAATACAGTGCATTTCCATACATTTCCATACGTCACCTGGTGCTCACCACAAGTGCCCTCCTGAATCCCTATCCCATTTCATCCATCCCGTCCACCTACCCTGCCTCTGGTGACCATCAGTTTGTTCCTTCTAGTGAAGAGTCTGTTTCTTGGTTTGCCTCTTTATTTTTTTTCCCTCTGCTCATTTGTTTTGTGCTTTCATATGATCAAAATCATATGGCATTTGTCTTTCTCTGACCAATTTATTTTGCTTCACGTAATAGTTCTAGGGTCATCCATGTGGTTGCAAATGGTAAGATTTCATTCTTTTTTTGACTGAATAGTACTCCATTGTGTATGTGTATCTTTTTTTTTTCTTTTTTAAGGTTTTCATTTAAATTCTAGATAGTTAACATATAACCACTGTGGAAAACAGTATGGAGTTTTCTCAGAAAGTTAAAAATAAAACTACCCTACAATCCAGCAATTTCACTACTGGGTAGTGAAAATTTCCATTGGTTCTCTCTTTCAAATAAATAAGTCTTGAAAGAAAAAAAAAAAGGGACTGGTTCATTTTTGCCATGGTAATCCCTCTACCTTCCCTGCTATTACCATCCCAGGTAAGATGCGAACAACCTGCTATCCTTCCAGAACTTTCTGTTTCTACCTTCTCATTCTCCAGGCATCCCTAGAGGATTAGCAGGAAGGAAATTTGGGTTTTTCAATACAGACTTATCAATCATATGTGACCTTAAAAATTGAGGAAAGCTTTTTTTTTTTTCCAAGCAAGCTGTTGATGAAGACTAAGAAGAATCATAAGACAGTAATGAATCTAGCATAGTTGTATGTGGCCTTTTGAGGAACTGTTTTCCCAGACTCATAAACAACCTCAAACAGAAGACTATGCAGTCACAAAAAAATTTTAAATACAAGAATAGGAGGCTATGAACAGGTAAAAATGTTTTAAATAACATTTTTCTGCTTAATCTTAACTAGAGAAAATGGTTCCTATAGGTAGAACTAAAATTATATATGAGTGGCTTTTTTCCAACATTAGTCACTTTACTTCTGTAACCAAGAGTGAATGGTCTGGGTATTCTTATGTTCTGAGTAGAATAATAGATCCTAAGCTCCTGGGGCTTGTTGTGGGTATCACAGATTAATAAGGGCCAGAAGAGGTCAAAACCCACTCCAAACCAATTTTTGACAGTTCTGTAAAACTCTATGGAAATCATTCTGCCTCCTCCTGTTTTGTGTAGTTTGAAATAAATACCAACGACGTCTTTTATTTTTTTTTAAGATTTTTATTTATTTATTTGACAGAAATCACAAGTAGGCAGAGAGGCAGGCAGAGAGAGAGAGGAGGGGAAGCAGGCTCCCTGGTGAGCAGAGAGCCCAATGCGGGACTCGATCCCAGGACCCTGGGATCATGACCTGAGCCGAAGGCAGAGGATTTAACCCACTGAGCCACCCAGGTGCCCCAATACCAAGGAAGTCTTGAACTGTAGACTCATTTTTATTTCATACAACAGTTTTCTTGTAAAATTAATCTATAGGATTAATTGCCATTTGTTCATTCCAGTGCATCAAAACAGTTGAAGATTCTCATTTTGCTGTAGAGTGACAGTGTTCCTCCTACAGAGATGAACTTTACACTTTTGGAAATGTCACCAAGGAGGTCAGGCCAAAACAGACAGTGCTAGGGATTACTGGAAGCCACGTTGATAGTGTGACTTCTTTAAAGCAATACAATAAAACAGAGATGCAAGTCAAAGCACAGACTTTGGAAGGGCTTTTTGTAAAACATTGGTAAATCCTGGAGAAGAGGAGCCATTCCCTGAATTGACTTATGAAAACGAAGTGACTGACTGGATGTTTGTCATTTATTATTCTGTTTTAGTATCCTTTTATCAAATGTGTCGGTAACAAATCTAGGCATCCTTTAGGAGAAAGCATTCTTATTAGATCTGAAAGCAATAGTCAACACACCTGATTGTTACAGAGCACAATAGAGCAGAAGCAGAATCAACATATGAACAGCAGGATTTTGACCCTATGGGTCTATGAAAGTCTGTGAGTTTTTATTTTGACTAAGAAAAAAATAGTCACAAAAGAGACTGATTTTCAACTAAGTTTGAAAGCAACCAAGTTGGGAGGCCTACTCTTTACCACTTACTACTGCATGTATATGGACCAGTGAGAACAGAGAGATTAATTTTGGAGGGAGAATTGTATTTGGGGTATAGCAGACCGATTCCCCTGACTGGCACAGCAAGTGGGAATGATTGATTATGTCATCTATTTGATAGTTGTAACTAACTAATGGAAACTTTTTTTTTTTTTTTTTTTTTTTGCTCATATGATAAGGGGAAATCAATTAGACATCCTTGGATTGATTCAGATGAACCATCACATATCAAAGATATTCTGGCAATGGCATGAGGGACAGATAAGATTAAGGAGGAGTAACCAAAATGGATACCTTCAAGAAAACACAATAGTAGTATGTTACACATATGTATGAATATTGAAGTCTGGTCAAGGAGTCAATGGTGTGAGTTGGATGAAAAAAATATCCATATACCTCTGTCAACATGCATACCCCACAGCATATTTATTTCAGCAGACCTGGTTTTTCTAAGTTTTGAGATTCTTCACCACAAAGTGTCTTCTCTAAGAATCTTTACTATAAGTGTGTGTATATATGTATATATCTCAGGTAGGAAACATATCTCTTTGATCACATAACTTGAACACATTGAACACCACACAAACATATACACATATATGTACACAAACAAAGCCATGGCGTATAGTTGTTCAATTCAGCAGTATGTAAGCACACAGTGCCAACTCATCGCATAAGCCTCATAGATGGGTGTATTTTCCATGGACACTTTTCAGCAGAGGACAAAAAGTTTGTTGAGGAAGAGGCACTCTTTCTAATTTACACAAAGTTACCAAATGGGCTAGGCATGGCCTTGGACAGTTACCTTCCCAGGGGCTCTTCCCTACGTGGATGTCCTGAGTTTTGTTTTGAACCTCTCTGTAAGTATCTAAGAATGAGAGAGTGAAGTCCAGAAGCTTGGACAAGGGCAATGAATGCAAAAACTTGTGCCATAAGTATCAGCATGAAGTGAGGACAGGAGAGACACAGTGGGCAGGCCCCAAAGGTCTGGTTTCAGGGATGAGGACATTGCAGCTAGAAAGCCTATGATACTTTGTGGGAAGAGGGCTTTGTAATGCTTTTCAAGTCTTACTTCCCTCGGATCTGGTTATAGAAACCATAGTCTTTTACCTGTGAGAACCCTAGATTGACTGTTCTCCAGAAAGAAAATTTCAGGGAGCCAACAATGTTTCTGGAATATTCATGCCTTCCCTACAATAATCTTTTTTTTTTTAATTTTTACTTTTTATAAACATATATTTCTATCCCCAGGGGTACAGGTCTGTGAATCTTTTTTAAAGTTATTATGAAAGATTATATGCAACCTACATAAATTGTGTAGCGTAAGAAGGGTGGGCTCCTCAGCTTAAAAGCAGACCATGCCTAGAAACTTTGTGTTTAATCTAACTGCATGCTGCTTCCCATTTTGTCCCTCTGCCACCAAGTCAGAGGGAACTGGTGTCCTGAGTTTTTGTGTAAAGTTTCCTTTGCTCTTGTCTTACTTGGTTGTGTTATCACATTTGTATGTATGCATTCTTATACAATTCCCTTTTGCTGGTTTTTCAGTTTTGGGTTTTGTTTTGTTTTGGTTTGTTTTTAGGACTTACTTATCTATTAGAGAGAGAGTGAGAGAGAAGGTTGGGGGGCAGGCAGAGACAGAAAGGAAAAGTGAGTCTCCAGCAGACTCCGAGCTGAACATGGAACCCAACGCAGGGCTCGGTCTCACAACCCTGAGACCATGACCTGAGTCAAAATCAAGAGTTGGATGCCTCACTGACCAAGCCACCCAGGTGCCCTTTGTTTTTCAGTTTTATAAAATTGTATCCCCGTAGTCTTCTGTAACTTGAGTTTTTCACTCAATTCTGCATTTCTAAGATTCATTTTTTTGCATTATTCATTTTCATTACAGTATGATTTTCCACTGTATGAGTATATATCTGTTGTCTGGTCAGTAGATGTTTGGGCTGTTTCCACACTTTTCTTTCATATTCTTTTGTCAACAAAGCTGCTAAAAACATTTCTTAGGTAGTACCTGGTGCCCACAGGGAACAACGTCTCTAAGGATGTGTCTTTCAAAGGCTTTTGCTGCAGAATGGCTGTGTTTTACATTGTATCACAGTTACAGACTCCTATAAATTTGGAAAAGAGTGGGTATGTAGATCTACAGCAAAAATTGCACCATATAGTCCTCATCTTTGGACCAAAAATGTGTTCTCTTGTTTATCTTCCTGTTCTCTTCCTTTAGAAAAAATGCTGGTCTGAGTTTAAGACCTAGGGACCCAACCTTCACTCTAAAAAATAATCCTCTTAAGAGTTTCTCAAGCTTTAATGTGCAAAGGCAGGTTCCACTTGATGGGAGAAGTGGGGCTGGAGCATTTGCAGCTCTAACAGGTGATGGCGCTGTTGCTGGTGTGAGAACCATACTCTGAAAGGCAGGGATCTAGACCTCTTCCCCAAACTTCTCTGGGGATAAGACTACCCTGGGTAGCTTCTTCAAGATGCAGATTTTTCAGCTTCATTACAAGATCACCAAATTAGCATCTCTGGGGAAAGTCCTAGGAAGCGTGATATTTTAAAAATGTTCCAGATTGTTCTTAGCAGAGAAGTTTAGAAGTTCCATTCTAGGATGCAAACCTAGAAAGAGAATTGCTAGGTTATAGAGTATTTGAATGTCTACCTTACAAGATGATGCTAAGTGTTCATTCATGGTAGCTATACCAGCTCATGCCCTCATTAGTGGGGTGTGTATATGACACCTGCCCTTGACCTACATCCTGCCGATTGTTAGTATGACCAGACTTTTCCATTTCTGCTATCTGGGTGGTATAAAATGGAGCCTTGCTACAACCTTACTTATTTGGCATTTCTCAGGTTAATATGAAGCTTGAGCATATTTTTTTGTTTATGGTCTGTTTTTTTCCTCTTCTGTGAAACTCATGTTTTTAGTTTTCACTTGTTTCTCTTTCAAGTTGTCACCTTTTTCCTGTGATCCATGGGCATTCTGTGTGTGTTATATCTCTCCTTTGTTAAATAGTTGCCAAGATCTTCTGCCTGGTGGCATGCCTTTTTTACTTTTCTGTGAAATGCCTATTTATATCTTTTGTCCTAAGTGTATTTCATTGGTTTTCTTTCTTTTTTTTTTTTTTTTTACCAAGAATAAACTTATGTCTTAGCTTTTGTAATGGTACAGTTTAATTAACATACATTCTTGATTTTAACATAATATAAGTTACCAAGGTTTTCATTGACACATGATACTTTTTTTTTCTCTTTCACTTTTTTTTTTTCTTTTTTTCCAATGTGGATACACAAGTTCCCCAGGACTAATTGTCTTTACTCCAGCAGTCAGAATAAGAATTTCCAGCTCTATCATATATTAGCAGTCTAGGCAACTCCATGCCTGTTCTTTCAACAATATCACTGTTTCATCCTGGTAGCTTGTAAATAACTCTTGATATCTGATTGAACATGTTTCTCTACTCCATTCTTGGTCAGGGGTGTTATGGCTATATTTGGGGGCGTTGGCTCTGTATTTATTTTAGAATCAACTCATCAAGTTTCTCAAAACTAATTAGATTTTGATTGAACTTGCATTGATTCCAGTGATTATTTTAGGGAGGACAAGTAGCTTTACAATACTGAGTCTTACTATTCATGACCAGGATTTAGATCTGCAGTTCTTTTGATTCTCATCAATGATTTTCAGTACATTTTTAAATTTTATTATTGTTCATTTGTAAGATTTGTTCCTGAGTCACCTATATATCTTAGTCTTGTTATAAGTCTTACCTTTTTTTAAAATTGGTATTCCAGTTTGTTATTGATGTATTTCTTTTCTCTTTTTTTAAAATTTTATTTATTTATTTGACAGTGATCACAAGTTGGCAAAGAGGCAGGGAGAGGGAGAGAGGAGGAAGCAGGCTCCCCGCTGAGCAGAGAGCCTGATGTGGGGCTTGATCTCATGACTCTGAGATCATGACCTGAGCTGAAGGATGAGGCTTTAACCCACTGAGCCAACCAGTCCTCCCAGTTTGTTACTGATGTATTTCTATACAAAGGATTTTAACAGTAATTTATATTTAGCCACTTTGCTAAATACTTGCTGCTTCTTAGAATTTGTAGAGCCTGTGCAGGTGTCAACATGTATGTTGTATATAATTAGATTTTTGTTTTTTCCTTTTTAAATTTTAGATATTTTATTTCCTACCATACAGTCTAGAACCAGCTAGACTCCTAGCTACTAGGAAAGTAGCTTGCATCCTTGTGCTGCTCCGTAATGTGTTTTCATTCAGAACAATGTTTGCTAATTAGGTGTGTGAGATTTCATGTTCTCGATTTGCCAAAAGTGTTTCCTCTTATGAATGGACATTTTAACAAATACACTTTCTGTATTTATTAAAACTATCATATGGTTTTTCTTCTTTAATTTGTTAATGTGGTGAATTACATTTATAGACTTTTTATGTTAAACCATCCTAATTAATCTAACTTGGTCATGCAGTATTGTCAGTTTTATATAGATATATGTGTGTGTGTATATATATATATGCATGTATATATATATATGCATGTATGTGTGTATGTGTATATATATATGGATTTGATTATTTTGTTCACAATTGATTCATTGATGCATGAATGAGATATGTTGCTCACACACGTTATCCTTGTTTGGTTTTATATTAAGCTATCAATTACTTTACGTATTCTAAAGCTGTCTATCTTATTGGGTGCATAAGAATTTATAATTGTTGTATCTTCTTATCTTTTTGATGAACTGAAACTATTATTACTATGTAATAATTCTGTGTGTCCCTTAATGCAACTATTCTGTTTCATATGTTTAATATTTTCTAATAACCTTTTTTATATGCTTTTACTTTCAAATTTCCATGTACATATGACTTACATTTATTTCTTATAACAACATATAGCAAAACACTGATTTCACATTGAGTGTAATTCTCTGGATCTTTTAATTGAGAAGGTTCCATTTACATTTATTGTGATTTGTAATATATTTGGACATGTTTCTACCAACAAGTAGAATTACATATATTCGTATTTGACTTGTTTTTTTTCCCCTCTGTATTATATTTTTAAGAATTACTATTCCTTACTGTTGCAAAATATCACTCTACTGCTATTTGTATAGTGGTTACCATAGAAAATACGCCATGCAGACTTTAAAAAGTCTATACTTAATATCTTAAATCTCTTTCCAATGATGTAAGGGTCTTGAACTATTCTGACTCTGAGCACTGTCTTCCCTACTTATATTATTCTTTATTGTCAGTAGTTAAATTCCATGCTATTTTCTAAAACCTCTTAAATTAGACATTATTACTATTTTATGTATACAGACTTAGATTATTTTTTGCTCATCTCATATCTCTTAGCATGTCAGATCTTCCTTCGAACATCAGTTTTATTTCTTTCTGACGTTTATCCCTTAATGTAGATTATTGGTAGTAAACTCACTTGGTTTTGATTCTTTGAAATCAACTTTATTTTACATTTTGTTTCACTAGTATGAAATTTTAAGTTGACATGTTTTCTCTGAGCACTTTTGATGTTTTGTTCCCATTTTCTGCTTTCCATGGATAATGTTGAGAAAACTTCTGTCAATCTAATTGCTATGACTTTATAAGTGATATGTCTTTTCTCTCCTGATATTTGTAAGATTTCTCTTTGATTTGGTTATCTATATTTAACTACACTATCTAATTGTGGACTTAATTTCATTTACCTTCTTTTTGTATATGTTATATGTTCTTTATATTTTATCTGATATCTTTTGTTGGCTCTGGAAATTTCTCAGACATTCTATCTTCGGATAGCTTGCCTCTTCTCTATTCTCTCTGTTCTCCTCCTGGAATACCCACTAGAAACAAATTAGACCTTCAAATTCCATTCTGCCTCTCTCTTTTCTATTTTTCTACCACTTTCCAGTTTCCAGTTCTCTGCATTGCATTCTAGTTAATTTCCTCTGATCTATCTTCTAGTTCATCAATTTTCTCTTAAGCTGTGTCTAATCTTGTTGTTTTATCCATCCTTTGAGTTTTTGTGATATTTTAATTTGTTATTCATAAAAATAATACTTAGTTGCTTTTAAAATCCAACTGGCTATTCTTCATGATGGCATGCTCATTTTGGTAATTACAGTTTTAAATTTGAAAGTGTGACTCAAAATTTATATTCTTCATCTGACAATCTTGGGGGTCTAAATCTCTTGTTTCCTATTTCTGCTGATTCTTACTGGTGAATATGTATGTTTCTTGTTTTTGTGTGTGTGTGTGTGTGTGTGTGATCTCTGCTAATGCGCTTGTATTTAGCTGTCTTAATCTCTGAAAACAGGAGATCTAATTTAAGGATGATTTTGTTTAGAAATTTGTGTTTGTGTCTCTTGGGATCCAAGAGATTTCACTGTTGACTATCACTATTGACTATGGATGTTTTATCTACTTCCAAGGACCTGAGATTAACCTAGAACTAGATGTTTAGCTTCCCTGTGCTGCTCTGGGCCCAAGGATTAGTCTTTAGATTGCAAAGCTGAGGTCTGCAATCCTATCATTTTATTTTATTTTAAGTAAGGAACATGATGTAAGGTACCATTGGAGATACATCATGGTCTATGCAATAAAAAATATATATGTACATATACATATTTGTGTGTGTATGTAAGTATATAATATAAAATGTAATATACATTAAAATATACATAAATATAGAAGGTATATTTATGTCTTAAGCTGGATCTAGTTCTGTTGAAATAGGAGAGTACTTTATGAAGGGCCATTTGATGTAATCAGAAAACAATGCTAATTTTAGGAATGTATTCCTAAAATGTATTATCCATCAATTTATCAATTTATCTAATTCTCTATTTGATGAATTTGAATTTTTTATTTTTACACATACACATAATATGATATAGGGAATGGTAATTGGGAGAGATTCCTTATATAAACACTTGTCAAACACTATAGCCGAAGAAAAATTGTTCTGTATATAATAAATTTCCATTTCAAAGTTTATGTCAAATAAATGATACAGTTCATGAAATTGTCTTAGATTAGACTTTGCTTATTTACATTTTATTGGAACCAGTACCAATAATTCAAGATCACTCCTCAGGAGCAGGTTTTAGATTTACAGTCTTGAAATAGAATCTCACTGGGGGAAAGGATCATCTGAATGTTGCTTTCCTTTTGGAGCGCAATTTGACATTATCTAGTACACTTGAAGACATGCAGACTCTACAGGCCAACAGTCCCACATTTTATGTTCACCCAAGGAAAGTTGTCTAAGGGTTATATAAACAGCGATGCTCCTTGTACACTGGTTGAAATAGAGAAAAAGTAGATTCAACCTATCTGTCCCTCAATGAAGGAAAGTATAAGTAAACTATGGTTCATTTGCTTAATGGAATTCTGTGCACCCATTAAAATGATAACTAGATTTATATTTTTCAATTTGACTGGCATTGAATGAATTCTCAAGTTGCAAAAAATGGTAGCATTTATGTAAATTTATAAGCATCACAGATATATGTAATAAAAATATAAAAACATGTCTGGGAATGAAATATAATAACCTTGGAATTGCTTATAGGAAAGTGGAAAGAATTAATAATCAGTAATATTTTATTTCTTTAATAAAAACTGGTCTGAAGCAAAACACAAAATGTTAACATTTGATATTAGTAGGGACACAGGTGATTGCTTTATTTGGTACTTTTCAATGTGTTTCAAAGGTTTTATTACTTAAAATTTCAAAGGCCTTAAAAGAATTTCAAAGACCTTAAATTAAAACCACAAAAAGAACATTTTATGTTTACCAGAATAACATCTTTCAACCATTGTGTGACTCTTAGCCTTATTTTGTGCAGTTAACCAATTCAAGCAGAATAAAATATGACAGATGCCATTGCCATTGAATACTTTGTCAATGCCTACATTATTTTACTTCAGAAGTTGTCAACAGTAAAATATTCACTGCTTCTTTTTTTCCACTCACTTTTCAGAAAATTTTACTTAAGAACATTAAGCTAATGGGCGCCTGGGTGGCTCAGTGGGTTAAAGCCTCTGCCTTCCGCTCAGGGCATGATCCCAGAGTCCTGGGATCGAGCCCCACATTGGGCTCTCTGCTCAGCAGGGGGCCTGCTTTCTCCTCTCTCTCTGCCTGCCTCTCTGCCTACTTGTGATTTCTGTCTGTCAAATAAATAAATAAAATCTTAAAAAAAAAAAAAAAGAACATTAAGCTAAAAATTAAAAAATTGCTTGGGGTGCCTGGGTGGCTCAGTGGGTTAAAGCCTCTGCCTTCGGCTCAGGTCATGGTCCCAGGGTCCTGGGATTGAGCCCCACATTGGGCTCTCTGCTCAGCAGGGGGCCTGCTTTCCCCTCTCTCTCTCTGCCTGCCTCTCTGCCTGCTTGTGATCTCTCTGTCAGGTAGATGGATGAAATCTTTAAAAAAAAAATAAAAATAAAAATAAAAAATAAAATTAAAAAATTGCTTAAAAAATATTATCCAGGGGGTGCTTGGCTGGCAGAGTTGGTTAAGCATCCAACACTTTGGCTCAGGTCATGATCTTAATATCATGAGATCAAACCCAACATTGGTCTCCATGCTCAGTCTGCTTGAAATTCTCTCCCTCTATCCCTCCCATTCATGTTCTCTCTCTCTCTCTCTCTCAAATAAATAAATAAATAAATAAAGCTTACAAAATTATATTATTCTGAAACACTTGAAGAAATTATCCTAAAAACACGCACATTAGATTAACCAAAGACCTGAGATATATATCTCTCTATATAAATACATATATAGATTGTATATATTATACATATAATATATATGTATATTTTATAGTATATATATATATACTATATACTTTATTTTTTTTTTTTGTAAAAACCAAACAAAGCATTTGTCCCCTCTACTTTTTCAGTTCACATGACACCGCAAGAGAATTCTCCTTCCCAGGCTATGAGTGGTTTACTCCTATTGCACTTTATACAACTTTAGCCTCCTTCCTGGAGGGTCTGTGTTCTCACTTTCGTATGTATCCTAGTCATTTTATTATGTAAGAATCCTTTACATTTTCCCTAAAATGTGAATAGCAGCTCCAGCTTTGTTCTGTGATGAAAAATAAAACAATCAATATAAGTGGATAGTCCATTTTCCAGCAACATGGGATAGTAGGTAACATACTTTTATCAGTTAGGCCAAGTTCAAACCTATACTTGGAAGATACAAGGGACATTATGAAGAGTATGTACATCCTAAACCAAGAAAGAAAGCAGAATGTTTGATTTTGTGTGAGGCTTGACGTTGCTATACTCCCATTCAAATTTATTAAATAGGCCTGTCTTCTCATCTCTTTAATTAGTATTATTTCTGAAATTTATTTTTTTTATTTAGGAAGAAACTATCCTTTTTTATAGGATTGTGTGAAATAGTTAAGAAAACTAGACTGCGAGGGGGGAGGAGTCAAGATGGCGGAGAAGTAGCAAGCTGAGACTGCTTCAGCTAGCCAGAGATCAGCTAGATAGCTTATCTAAAGATTGCAAACACCTGAAAATCCATCGGCAGATCAAAGAGAAGAAGAACAGCAATTCTGGAAACAGAAAAACAACCACTTTCTGAAAGGTAGGACCGGCGGAGAAGTGAATCCAAAGCGACGGGAAGATAGACCCCGGGGGGAGGGGCCGGCTCCCGGCAAGCGGCGGAGCAACCGCGCACAAAATCAGGACTTTTAAAAGTCTGTTCCGCTGAGGGACATCGCTCCAGAGGCTAAACCGGGGCGAAGCCCACGCGGGGTCAGCGTGGCCTCAGGTCCCGCAGGGTCACAGAAGGATCGGGGGTGTCTGAGTGTCGCAGAGCTTGCGGGTATTGGAACGGGAAAGCCGGCTACAGAGACAGAGCTGACAGTAAGCTCGCAGCTCCGTGTTACCTTGAACCGGTCGCAGGCTCGGTGAGCTCGGAGCGCGGCCGGAGGTCGGGCAGACGGGAGTAACTGGGCGCTGTTCTCTGAGGGCGCACTGAGGAGTGGGGCCCTGGGCTCTTGGCTCCTCCGGGCCGGAGACCAGGAGGCCGCCATTTGTATTCCCGTCCTCTGGAACTCTACGGAAAGCGCTCAGGGAACAAAAGCTCCTGAAAGCAAACCCGAGCGGATTACTCACACCGGCCCCGGGTAAGGGCGGTGCAATTCCGCCTGGGGCAAAGACACTTGAGAATCACTACAACAGGCCCCTCCCCCAGAAGATCAACAAGAAATCCAGCCGAGACCAAGTTCACCTACCAAGGAGTGCGGTTTCAATACCAAGGAGAGCAGCAGAATTCCAGAGGAGGAGAAAGCCAAGCACGGAACTAATGGCTTTTTTCCTGTGATTTTTTTTAGTCTTGCAGTTAATTTAATTTTTTCTTTTTCATTTTTTTTTTTTCTCGCCTTCGGGTAAAATTTTTTTTTTAACTGTTACCTTTTTCTTTTTTAACGATTTTTTACTAGTTTATCTAATATATATATATATATATTTACATTTTTCTTAGGTGTTTTCTTTTTTTAAAAAATTCTTTTCTTTTCTTTTCTTTTTTTCTTTTTCTTTTCTTTTTGTTTTTTTTTTTTTTCTTTCTTCCTTTTTGAACCTCTTTTTATCCCCTTTCTCCCCACTCACGATTTTGGATCTCTTCTAATTTGGTTAAAGCATATTTTCCTGGGGTTGTTGCCACCCTTTTAGTATTTTACTTGCCCCTTAATTTACTCTTATCTGGACAAAATGACAAGACGTAAAAATTCAACACAAAAAAAAGAACAAGAGGCAGTACCGAAGGCTAGGGACCTAATCAATACAGACATCGGTAATATGTCAGATCTAGAGTTCAGAATGACAATTCTCAATGTTCTAGCCGGGCTCGAAAAAGGCATGGAAGATATTAGAGAAACCCTCTCGAGAGATATAAAAGCCCTTTCTGGAGAAATAAAAGAACTAAAATCTAACCAAGTTGAAATCAAAAAAGCTATTAATGAGGTGCAATCAAAAATGGAGGCTCTAACTGCTAGGATAAATGAGGCAGAAGAAAGAATTAGTGATATAGAAGACCAAATGACAGAGAATAAAGAAGCTGAGCAAAAGAGGGACAAACAGCTACTGGACCACGAGGGGAGAATTCGAGAGATAAGTGACACCATAAGACGAAACAACATTAGAATAATTGGGATTCCAGAAGAAGAAGAAAGTGAGAGGGGAGCAGAAGGTATACTGGAGAGAATTATTGGGGAGAATTTCCCCAATATGGCAAAGGGAACGAGCATCAAAATTCAGGAGGTTCAGAGAATGCCCCTCAAAATCAATAAGAATAGGCCCACACCCCGTCACTTAATAGTAAAATTTACAAGTCTCAATGACAAAGAGAAAATCCTGAAAGCAGCCCGGGAAAAGAAGTCTGTAACATACAATGGTAAAAATATTAGATTGGCAGCTGACTTATCCACAGAGACCTGGCAGGCCAGAAAGAGCTGGCATGATATTTTCAGAGCACTAAACGAGAAAAACATGCAGCCAAGAATACTATATCCAGCTAGGCTATCATTGAAAATAGAAGGAGAGATTAAAAGCTTCCAGGACAAACAACAACTGAAAGAATTTGCAAATACCAAACCAGCTCTACAGGAAATATTGAAAGGGGTCCTCTAAGCAAAGAGAGAGCCTACAAGTGGTAGATCAGAAAGGAACAGAGACCATATACAGTAACAGTCACCTTACAGGCAATACAATGGCACTAAATTCATATCTCTCAATAGTTACCCTGAATGTGAATGGGCTAAATGCCCCTGTCAAAAGACGCAGGGTATCAGAATGGATAAAAAAACAAAACCCATCTATATGTTGCCTCCAAGAAACACATTTTAAGCCCGAAGACACCTCCAGATTTAAAGTGAGGGGGTGGAAAAGAATTTACCATGCTAATGGACATCAGAAGAAAGCAGGAGTGGCAATCCTTATATCAGATCAATTAGATTTTAAGCCAAAGACTATAATAAGAGATGAGGAAGGACACTATATCATACTCAAAGGGTCTGTCCAACAAGAAGATTTAACAATTTTAAATATCTATGCCCCCAATTTGGGAGCAGCCAACTATATAAACCAATTAATAACAAAATCAAAGAAACACATCAACAATAATACAATAATAGTAGGGGACTTTAACACTCCCCTCACTGAAATGGACAGATCATCCAAGCAAAAGATCAGCAAGGAAATAAAGGCCTTAAATGACACACTGGACCAGATGGACATCACAGATATATTCAGAATATTTCATCCCAAAGCAACAGAATACACATTCTTCTCTAGTGCACATGGAACATTCTCCAGAATAGATCACATCCTCGGTCCTAAATCAGGACTCAACCGGTATCAAAAGATTGGGATCATTCCCTGCATATTTTCAGACCACAATGCTCTAAAGCTAGAACTCAACCACAAAAGGAAGTTTGGAAAGAACCCAAATACATGGAGACTAAACAGTATCCTGCTAAAGAATGAATGGGTCAACCGGGAAATTAAAGAAGAATTGAAAAAAATCATGGAAACAAATGATAATGAAAATACAACGGTTCAAAATCTGTGGGACACAACAAAGGCAGTCCTGAGAGGAAAATATATAGCGGTACAAGCCTTTCTCAAGAAACAAGAAAGGTCTCAGGTACACAACCTAACCCTACACCTAAAGGAGCTGGAGAAAGAACAAGAAAGAAACCCTAAGCCCAGCAGGAGAAGAGAAATCATAAAGATCAGAGCAGAAATCAATGAAATAGAAACCAAAAAAACAATAGAACAAATCAACGAAACTAGGAGCTGGTTCTTTGAAAGAATTAATAAAATTGATAAACCCCTGGCCCGACTTATCAAAAAGAAAAGAGAAAGGACCCAAATAAATAAAATCATGAATGAAAGAGGAGAGATCACAACTAACACCAAAGAAATACAAACTATTATAAGAACATACTATGAGCAACTCTACGGCAATAAATTTGACAATCTGGAAGAAATGGATGCATTCCTAGAGACATATAAACTACCACAACTGAACCAGGAAGAAATAGAAAGCCTGAACAGACCCATAACCAGTAAGGAGATTGAAACAGTCATTAAAAATCTCCAAACAAACAAAAGCCCAGGGCCAGACGGCTTCCCGGGGGAATTCTACCAAACATTTAAAGAAGAACTAATTCCTATTCTCCTGAAACTGTTCCAAAAAATAGAAATGGAAGGAAAACTTCCAAACTCATTTTATGAGGCCAGCATCACCTTGATCCCAAAATCAGACAAGGATCCCACCAAAAAAGAGAGCTATAGACCGATATCCTTGATGAACACAGATGCGAAAATACTCAACAAAATACTAGCCAATAGGATTCAACAGTACATTAAAAGGATTATTCACCACGACCAAGTGGGATTTATTCCAGGGCTGCAAGGTTGGTTCAACATCCGCAAATCAGTCAATGTGATACAACACATCAATAAAAGAAAGAACAAGAACCATATGATACTCTCAATAGATGCTGAAAAAGCATTTGACAAAGTACAGCATCCCTTCCTGATCAAAACTCTTCAAAGTGTAGGGATAGAGGGCACATACCTCAATATCATCAAAGCCATCTATGAAAAACCCACCGCAAATATCATTCTCAATGGAGAAAAACTGAAAGCTTTTCCGCTAAGGTCAGGAACACGGCAGGGATGTCCATTATCACCACTGCTATTCAACATCGTACTAGAGGTCCTAGCCTCAGCAATCAGACAATAAAAGGAAATTAAAGGCATCCAAATCGGCAAAGAAGAAGTCAAATTATCACTCTTCGCAGATGATATGATACTATATGTGGAAAACCCAAAAGACTCCACTCCAAAACTGCTAGAACTTATACAGGAATTCAGTAAAGTGTCAGGATATAAAATCAATGCACAGAAATCAGTTGCATTTCTCTACACCAACAGCAAGACAGAAGAAAGAGATATTAAGGAGTCAATCCCATTTACAATTGCATCCAAAACCATAAGATACCTAGGAATAAACCTAACCAAAGAGGCACAGAATCTATACTCAGAAAACTATAAAGTACTCATGAAAGAAATTGAGGAAGACACAAAGAAATGGAAAAATGTTCCATGCTCCTGGATTGGAAGAATAAATATTGTGAAAATGTCTATGCTACCTAAAGCAATCTACACATTTAATGCAATTCCTATCAAAGTACCATCCATCTTTTTCAAAGAAATGGAACAAATAATTCTAAAATTTATATGGAACCAGAAAAGACCTCGCATAGCCAAAGGGATATTGAAAAAGAAAGCCAACGTTGGTGGCATCACAATTCCGGACTTCAAGCTCTATTACAAAGCTGTCATCATCAAGACAGCATGGTACTGGCACAAAAACAGACACATAGATCAATGGAACAGAATAGAGAGCCCAGAAATAGACCCTCAACTCTATGGTCAACTAATCTTCGACAAAGCAGGAAAGAATGTCCAATGGAAAAAAGACAGCCTTTTCAATAAATGGTGCTGGGAAAATTGGACAGCCACATGCAGAAAAATGAAATTGGACCATTTCCTTACACCACACACAAAAATAGACTCAAAATGGATGAAGGACCTCAATGTACGAAAGGAATCCATCAAAATCCTTGAGGAGAACACGGGCAGCAACCTCTTCGACCTCTGCCGCAGCAACATCTTCCTAGGAACAACGCAAAAGGCAAGGGAAGCAAGGGAAAAAATGAACTACTGGGATTTCATCAAGATCAAAAGCTTTTGCACAGCAAAGGAAACAGTTAACAAAATCAAAAGACAACTGACAGAATGGGAGAAGATATTTGCAAACAACATATCAGATAAAGGACTAGTGTCCAGAATCTATAAAGAACTTAGCAAACTCAACACCCAAAGAACAAATAATCCAATCAAGAAATGGGCAGAAGACATGAACAGACATTTCTGCAAAGAAGACATCCAGATGGCGAACAGACATATGAAAAAGTGCTCCATATCACTTGGCATCAGGGAAATACAAATCAAAACCACAATGAGATATCACCTCACACCAGTCAGAATGGCTAAAATCAACAAGTCAGGAAATGACAGATGCTGGCGAGGATGCGGAGAAAGGGGAACCCTCCTACACTGTTGGTGGGAATGCAAGCTGGTGCAGCCACTCTGGAAAACAGCATGGAGGTTCCTCAAAATGTTGAAAATAGAACTGCCCTATGACCCAGCAATTGCACTATTGGGTATTTACCCTAAAGATACAAATGTAGTGATCCAAAGGGACACATGCACCCGAATGTTTATAGCAGCAATGTCCACAATAGCCAAACTATGGAAAGAACCTAGATGTCCATCAACAGATGAATGGATCAAGAAGATGTGGTATATATACACAATGGAATACTATGCAGCCATCAAAAGAAATGAAATCTTGCCATTTGCAACAACATGGATGGAACTAGAGCGTATCATGCTTAGCGAAATAAGTCAAGCAGAGAAAGACAACTATCATATGATCTCCCTGATATGAGGAAGTGGTGATGCAACATGGAGGCTTAAGTGGGTAGAAGAAGAATAAATGAAACAAGATGGGATTGGGAGGGAGACAAACCATAAGTGACTCTTAATCTCACAAAACAAACTGAGGGTTGCCGGGGGGAGGGGGTTTGGGAGAAGGGGGTGGGATTATGGACTTTGGGGAGGGTATTTGATTTGGTGAGTGCTGTGAAGTGTGTAAACCTGGTGATTCACAGACCTGTACCCCTGGGGATAAAAATATATGTTTATAAAAAATAAAAAATTAAAATAAATAAATAAATAAATAAATAAATAAATAAAACAAAAAAAAAAAGAAAAGAAAACTAGACTGCTTTCAAGTACATTTCTTGATTTTAATTATGATACAATCCAAAACAATTCATACAATACCTGTGAAAAAAATATTTTGGTTGAAGAGACTATTCAAATTCATGTAATTCTTATGGCAACTTTTAATTTATTCAATTTACATCCCAGATATATACATGCCTGTAGGGTAGCATAAATTAAATTTTACAAATTTTATAAATTAAATTTTAAGCCTCACTGACAAAGGGAACTTTTTAAACTCTGGATAACATTGTCTAGTCCAAAAATTATAGCTGTGTCACTTGAAAACAGTGCCACGTGCCTGGAATCCTTGCTGCTTAGTATTGAATGATTGGGTAAGCCAACATAATATTAATTAATCAGGTATTGCTCTGATTTAACTGATGAGTAGAGAAAGCTGTTGTGATTTTATTTGTCTCCTTTTGTGTGACTGATGAGGCAGAAATAGGGTAGCTAAAGGTGCCAAAGGGGGCCCACCAGGCCATTCTGGTTGTGATTCCTTTTATTGTAATAGACCTCTGGATAGTTTGTGAAGAGGGGGGAAAGAGAAACCTGTTAGCAGGAGCATTGGTTGTGATCTGTGTTTTTGATGATCAATGGCAGGGTCCTAAAATTACACCCAGATATCTCTCACAGGTTCTGAAATTGAGTTTCTGAAAAAGCACCATAGTAGTAATAGAAGTAAAGAGCCGAGTTCCAAAGAAATGAGCTGTGAATTGAACCTGCGATGGAAATTGATCCTACCAGTCAGTTTCTGCCCTTATTCATGGGAAAACAGGATTGAGTGTAGAAGAAGCCAGGATCACTGATTAAATAGGATGCAGAAGTGCCAGAGGCTAGAACGGGGCTTGCTGGTCCCTCAGGTCAGGACTGCGACTGTCAGACTTCTCTGCAGGAAACCTGGCTGCGACTGGCAGAAAGGGAACAGAATGAAAAATGCTGCCACCAGCCCGGCAAGCGGTTAAGAACTCCCTGACGAAGCTGCAGGCGAGACAAGCCATGGCACTCCTCGGGGAGGCTGTTCTAGTCTCTTATCATGAGCCCATAGGCCCAGACCTAGCCGACTGGCCTCATGATTCATGCCAGTGGGGCCTGTCACGAGACCCATTCCAGTGAGGGCCGAGGGGATGAGTGTGAAGACAAACAGCCTTGGAAGCGACTCATGTCCTCAGTAGCATCTCTAGGATTCTGAGGAGAAAGAAGCAGATATCCGACAACGAGTGGTCCTGTGAATATAATTAATTGCCCTGTTAGCTAACCCTAAGAGATTTATTTTGTGTGCATCTAATGGTAGTAATACATTCCAAATTTTGTTGACAGTGCTCGCATTCTGCTCCTAGAAATGCAGTATGAGTTGTAATTAGCCGACTGAAATTACACATTTCTGGTTATGAAGTTGCCATTTATTGCTTCCAGTGTGATATATTTCTACAACAGTAGAACAGCCCTTCAAAGTCTGCAATGATCATCAGTAGAACTCACCAGAGTAAATGTCCCTATGGAATGCCTCATTCACACTTAGTGGTACGCTAATAGAAATGGTTCCAGCATAATCATTGAAGATAAAGGTACTACAGAACACTAACTTAAGATGTAACCATTATAAACCATTTCTGGATCAGAGCTCAATTTGAAGAATAGCAGAAGAGAAGGAAAAAAAGACAATGAAATCAGGCCATTTGCTTGGGATGAGTTGGAAGGATTTTCAGTTTCCCTGAGTCATTGGACTTTGCCTACCAACACTACCCTCAAAACAGCGTGTTATCACAGGTACTGGTTAATGCATAGCATCCAGTTATGCCATCAGACCTCATTTTCCCATCATGCTTACCTAACTCTTCCCTTCTGGCCCAAGAGAAATGACAGGTCTCCCTCTAAGGTGGACTGAATTGCCTGCGTCGTGGTATTGATTCAGCTTCTGCCTTAAGCTTTCAACCAGTGGAAGAAGTCATAGAATGATTGGGATAGAATGATGGTCAATGTGGCGTTCATCCCTGGCCCCTGTTGATAAGATTTGATCCTGCCATTTTGGTATGGCCATTTAGGAGACACAACAGCACTACACCCTAGTAAAGGCCCACGAAGAACATAAGTACAGATATTCTATTTGTAACAACTCTGTAAGATAGTTTTGTTTTGGTTAGCCAGAATCTTGAAGATGCAAGTCAGTGAGCACAAACCTCTTTTTGTGTAAGCTTTAGACTTCATACAGCCGCTATCTCTAGTCTGCTAGTTTCCACTCTTGACAGTAGGGACTCTGGAAACTTGGTAACAGATATGGTTGTTTTGTGCTATCCTTAACTATTTTACTTGGCAAATTTATGTAAAGTTTAAGACAATTTTACCATAATGAAATTTTTAGATATATTAACAGAGAGGAAACTAGCATGAATGTCAAGAAAACTTGAGCAGTAAACAGATAGAACTCCTGTGTTTTTAATTGTGGAATTTCTTTCATGTCTGTATTTCCTTGACTAAAAAGTGCTGAATTGATGCAGGCTTATTTGTGCAATAGAAAGTAGGTTTCTATGGAAATTAAGGTAGAACAGCATTGTTTAAACTAATATCTGAAATATTTAGTCATTTTATTAGTAAGTAAGATTAATGGAAACCTTGGGAAAATGCATTAGAACACTTCTAATGGATACCTGTGATTAATAAGGAAGCCGGAAAAGAGATGCATGTTAATCTGCTTATGTATAAGGGATCTAGAGCTTATTAAAAGTTTTTGTAAACATTCAACTAATGAAGCATTATATAAAATTAGACATTTCCTTTGCATTGTACAAAGTCACTAGACTTGAAAAAAACTTTCAAGTTATTTCTAAATAGCTTATTTATGATATTTCCCCTAACACTAGTAATTTAAATATAAAAAATTGATTCAGTAGTAAGGAACATTCCAGGGTAATTCCACTCAAGATTCCCTGGGGGAGCCTTTGTCTTACTCGTCCTTGGTTCCTAGAGTTATTACAGGACGGAGTAGCATGAATGATCATTATTAACCTCATTTTATGGTTTGAGTAGATATCTGGCAGATAAATCCCATCTTGCATTTAAAAAACCAAAGCATTATTTCAGTTGAAATGTTTTCATTTGTTGGAGGTCACAGGAAAGGGAGTAGTTCTAGGTTCTCCCTACATCTTAAGAGCAAACCAGGAATTTATGCACAGATGGAAATCAAGAAATGAACTTCAGTAACAGTCCAGATAAATTTCCAGTAGCCACAAAGTATAGGGAGGGATGTCTGCCAAAGCTGAACTGGGAACATGGCGTAGATCCCTCTTCTATGGCATGAGAAAGAGAAGAGTCTTCACAACACCTGTGTTCCAAGATTAAAGACATGCAATCTTTACTATATTTTACATTCTTTGGTCATGTTTTAGAAGTTTGGGGTATATTGAGTATTCCAATTTCTTTTTATCTGATTTTCTTTTACTTTGGTAAAAGAAAGTAGTGCAGTAGTGAGTTAAAGCAGCATCTCTCATTGTCAGACAGGTATGAATTCATAGCCACAATCAAGCCTGGAGCCAAGTTCTTGAACCAGACTTGGTTGCAATTTTTTTATCTATGTATTGGGAAGAATAGTAGTTGGTTCTTAGGATTGTTTTGAGGAATAAATACTACATATAAAGCAAGTTACACATAATAAATGCACATACAGTAAATGGTAGCTATTATTTCTCAAGTTTTCATGCTGACTTTCCCTTACCAATTATAGATCTCTTTGCATTCATGTGTGATGACCACAATTAAGGAAAGCAAAAAATCAGACTATATGGAATAAGGGTATTTATGGATATCACAAAACAGAACATTTAAGACCAGATTCTCCCCAAACCCATAAAAGGTAAACTTCTTAGAAAAGTGTGTAGCACATAATAAGTGCTCAGTATATGTTATGTATTTAATATTACTGTATTTTCATCATCATTTCATAAAGATATTTAGGAAGCCTGTGTATATATTCTTTCTTTTAAACCACTTAAAATGCTTATGTTCCCTGCATGCCATTTACGTTTCTAGGCTTGAAACTCTGTATCTGGAGCTTGGGCTCAAGAATAATACTAAGACATTGTCAGGGATAGGAAAGAGCAGTAATTGCATGAAATTCTGTACAAATCAAAAGTCATGAAAGGCCTGGAGTCCTGCTCAGAAGTTTATGTTCTCTAATCATTATATTGTTTTTTTTGTTTTTTTTTTTT